>NW_027137916.1:737256-756617 GCF_003813185.1 Lentinus tigrinus ALCF2SS1-7
ACCATGAGTGCGTCAGGTCGTGCTGGTCAAGTATGGCGGCTCGTGTTGTTGCAGATGCATAGTCGTCGCCGTTGGGTGCGACGAGGCTAGGTGATAATTGTTGAGGAGGCGGAGGAGCCTCGAGGAGAAGAGGAGAACATGGCGGTTGTGATGAAAGCTGGGAGGCCAGGACGGGGGTCTTATATAGCTGAGCGTGGGCGCCCCATTTCGGAGTCCGCGAGCTGGGCTTGCGTCAGCCTTTGGAGGAGAACAAAGGGACCCTTGTTCGGGCGCCGTGCCCCCTGCGCCGTAATAGGCTCGCTGATGTATCGCCTCCTGGCGTAACACGAGGAAGGGTCCAGAAGGCGAATTGCGCAGGCACACCCAAATACACCCTCGATCGTCTTTGAGATAATCAGCGGAGGAACACGCCTCACATGCCCAGTCAAGAACAACAATGGGTTCCACGGAAGGCCTGGGATTCAATCACGATACCCAACCACCGCCGTGCTGAGGGGGCGCAACTCCAAGCCAAGGCTGCAGGAAGTTGTTTTCCGAGTTGCGCGAACACGACCGGAAAACCGATTTTGAGGGCTTGCTACACACAATGTCAGTCTCGCGGCCAAAGGCTGTCAGTTGGCTGTGGGAGTGCTTCGCCACCACACGCCTCCCGCGGTGTCGGGATTCCGTCGGGGCCCAGCCCCATCCTAGTATTTGCTCGTATTTGTCCGTGTGGGCGGCCTCGCAGCCTAACCGCTTTCGAACACCTCCGCTCTTGTTCTTGAACGCATGCCCTATCGAGGAACGACGTCTTCCAGATCGCCGCCGCGATATTCAGATAATTGCCAAGGCCAGCGCTGGCGGTGGGCATGTGCGCCCTATTGTGAGACGGCCATTCGTCACAGGAAACCCGTTATCGTTTGCCTATTCAGGAAATGATTATGAAATGCTAAGTGAAATGCTAAGCTCTATCACTCGCAGAAAGGCTGATGAATCTCCGGCTACAGCACCTCTCTAGGCTGAGGAAAGGTTGCGAGAATACTTCCTAAGGCTGAAAAGGTTCAAAGGTATAATTGAGCAAAGTATCTGGAAGTTTGATTCTTTCCTCCAGATTACTTACCATTTCTCGTGTGCGGAAAGGATACATTCTTTGCAGTGCGTCGTTGCGAGGGAGGCTCGTGGGTGGTATGGAGCGACCGGGACCCCTCAGGTGGAGGGACACTTCCTCCGCCGATGGGAGGGCATATATCATATGATGAGCGGAGCGGAGGAAATGGTGGCTCGCGAGGGCGATTCGCACCGGACATCGTTATCGATGGGCATGATGAAGGGGGCATGAATGATGAGGGGCTGCCGAAACTATCGGCCCTTGCTCTCTCGCTGAGGAGTCCATACGCGCTGCGTGCACGAGTGGGACGAAACAAGGGGGAACCGTCTTGGAGCAAATCGAATATGTAATTGACCTCTAGTACAAGCCTGCCTTCGTTGCTGTGAAGAGTATCCAGACCGTCAGCGACATGCAACCACCGTCAGAAGGGGTACCCGCCTTATCCTCACCTTCAAACCGACTCATCCTCACCAATCTCATCACCACTCCCCACGCTAAGATCCTCCCCAGTATCGCCCGCGTACAAGTCGCACAGCGCCCACAGCTCGTCCTTCAGCTCGCGCACCTCGTCGAACTCGAGCCCCATCCGCACGATTACCTCCGCCCGGCGGTCGACGCACTCCTGCGCGAGCTGAGCATAAGATCCGAACAGCTTCGATGTGGCGTTGGAGGTGGTCAGCGTTGACAGGGCGCGGTGGCGGGATTCTTGGTGCTGTGCTGGAGTGAGTGTTGGGTCGCGGGGTGCGGAGAAGAAGGGCGGGAAGGAGGTCGGCGTTGGATAGGCGGGTGCATGGATGCTGTGGGGGCGAACCTAATTCAGCGGCAGGTTGATTCAGGCTGGGAGGACATACCTCAGCGGAGTGGGTCTCCTTGCGGAGAATAGCTCATCGTACTTCCCTATCTCTGCTGCCCTGAGTCCGCGCGAGACTTGAACGCGAGAATAGGCCGACCCCACGGGTGCTCCGGCGACGGCGGAAAGGTCGTAGATGCGCTTCTCTACGTCTAACGATCTGGACCAGGAAACTGTGATCGGGAGTGGGTATATCCCGGCGAGGTGCGCAGTACGAGTCGTGCCGGGCAGGTTGAGGATGTCGCTAAAGGACGAGATGTCGTACTCTGGGGTCTTTAGCCTGTGTAATGTTAGTGTGCGCGTTTGAGCAAGGTGCGGGGTTACGAACCTGAAGGGGAGCGTGGAGCTTTCTATGTGGGTAGAGACGAGAGCGGAAGTGTGGTACGGGGCTCGGAGCTATATGTAGTCTACAGATGAGCGTATTGGTGATGAGAAGCTTATGGAACACGCACGTCGATGTCGAGTCCGTCAAGCCAGTCACCTTGACCCCATGTTGAGGGGTTCTGTATCGGCACGTTGATTGTGGACAGGCTCTCGAGACCGCGCATGCACAGCGCATCGTTGATTGCTTTCGTTGCCTCTGTCAGCTGGAATGTGCGGAGCTCTCGATCACTACGCCAAGGGGACTTCATGCGAGAGACTCACCTCGTCTGCACTGACTAAGGCGTACGATGCGGTTGAGAGCAGGGGGAATGCCAGTGAAGGGATCTTGGGTAGCTCGTCCCGAAGGACGGTGAGGAACGCATCTGTGAATCCTCCGAATGTCGCGGTGTCGCTCATGAATTGCAGACCCTGCAGAGAGATCAGGCTGAGCCCAACCAATGTTGTGACATTGGCGCGGATGGCATACCTGCAACTGGTCGCATTCTTCGATGAACGTCCTGACATCGTTCTCGAGAATCTCGTGTTCCTACCGGTCACCAGATTTACAAAGTTTCGGCCTCGCACGGGAACAGATATGAGTAACTTACCGCTTCATGGCGGAGGAAGGATTCTCGGCTCGTGTTCCAGTCACCGTCTGCTGCCTCCCAATCTGCGGGGTCAGGGAGCTTTTGCACGCTCCGTGGGTGCAGGAGTACCCTGCTGTAGTCGGACCAGAAGCGGATCTGAGAAATTTCTGTCCCAGTCTGCCCTTCAGCTTCGACCTCTTTGTCACCTTCAGGTTCGCCTTCGTCCAGGCGGTTCTGATACTTGCTAATTGGAATAGGCTCTTGTCGGTACTCAACGACGCCGCCTTCCCTGTTCATGTACTCAGTCAAGTCAAGAGTTTCATGTCGGTCGAACTGACCATTGAGGCACTTCTGATTCGTTCGTATCTCCGTAGAGACCTTCGGGAAGTACGCCGAAGTTTGCTGCCTCACAGGTCGGTCATATAGACTTGACAGGCATTTTCAGAGCGTACCTTTCCTGTCGAACACTAGAAGTCGAGGGCAGTATGTGGGCTCTCCCTTGGGTGGGAATGAGACCATTGACGCGACACAGATTGCTGAGAACCCCACCTTGGTCGTGAGACCCTCGCGGAAGGACCTGTCGTGGTACACGAAGGGCTCCTCATCGTCGCCGTATGTAAAGTAACTCTCTTGTGTATTCCAAAAGTGCGTGCCGATGAAGTTGGCGAAGGACCCGGCTTGGACGTAGAGGATTTCTTTCATGATCGCGAGGTGTGTGGTGGGTTGCCAAACGGGGGAATTCAGAGGCGCCCGAGGAGTCGCGTGTGATTTACGGGAAGCGCCTGTTTCCCCGCATCCGCTGAGGCATGTCCTCGGAGTGGCCGTTCTCGCTCTTTCTCTCTTACCTCCACCATGTCCCGCTCGACTCTGCTTCCCGTCCTCACCCTCCCCAACCCCCTCGTTCTCCTCCCCACCGCGCGCATACAACTTTCGCTCGACGAGGCCGTCGGAACACGTCTCATAGAGCTTGTCCAGCGCTCGGAGGTCCAGCTCGTCATCGGCACCGTCCCATGCACATCCCCGACGACTATCCACCAGTGGGGTACTGCGGCGCGCGTCGTGCGCGTCGTAAGACCCATCTCCAGATCCTCGCAACGCGTCTATCATGTTACCCTGCACGGCCTATCGAGGATACACTATCCGGACACTTCCTCCGGGCCTTTTGCCCCCAACGAACTTATCGAGCTTCAAGCCGAATACCCTCCTGCGGATGGACCGCCTTCGCCAGAGAGCATCGCCCCCTTCCGCGCAGCAGCGTCTAAGCTTCTTGACAGTCTCGCGCAAGACGCGACGCAGCAATCGCGGCGGGACGTGTACGTCAAGATATCGCACATGATTGAAGAAGTTTCGGACGACCGCGCTCCATGGATGGCCGACGTAATTGTTGCCGGTATCAACAAGATTGAATATGCGGATAAGCTTGGTGAGTTCAGTACAGTCGTATGTGCAACACTCCAGAGCGACGCAGCCATAGGGAAGGGCGTCTTAGTGGCCAGTGGCTACTATCGCGCTCAGGCTCGCCGTTACATGGGGGTGGTCACCAGGACATGAAATTATTGAATCAGCTAGATGCTCGTAGCCGGACTTGATTTGAGGTGGTAATTTGAGTCTGAGCAAAAGTCGTAATAGGACTGAGTCGGCCTCTGCCTTGAGCGCGTTGGTTGTTACATGATTACTGGCATCTTCCCTCCCCTCGTCCAGCCCTCGTCATCCCTCTCTTCGATTTCTGACACTATACTTTTGCAGAATACCTCTCAGCTGCTGGCTCGGATGACCGTCTCCGGCGTGCCACGGAGCTTTTTGTCAAACAGGCTTCGATCACCGAGGTCACGAAGAAGATCGCACAATCTATTGACGAGAGCCTCTCGAAGCAGCAGAAGGAGTTCTTCCTTCGGCAGCAGCTCGCCGCTATCCAGCGCGAGCTTAACAACCTCAACCGCTCGTCAGGTGCTCCAATTGTTGGTGCTCCTGGTTCCGCACCATCGTCTGGATCCTCGTCTGAATTGGACGACAACGAGCAGTCTGAGGCGGACGATATGGCGGAGATCCGGGCGAAGATAGAGGCTATGGCGAAAGACAGCGAGGAACGCAAGATGGCCGTGCGCGAGTGGAAGAGGCTGCAACGTATCCCGTCTGGGAGCGTTGAGCATGGCGTTATTCGGAACTACGTAAGTTTTTGACGTGTAACGCATGTCTCCTGGCTTTGCTGACGTCTCGCCCAGCTGGAGTGGCTCACCTCTATTCCGTGGCCGTCATCGGCGGCGTATGCGAACGCCGCCTCGACCGACAAGCTGAAGGATCGTGCGTTCCTTGCCAATGCGCGAAAGCAACTCGACGAGGACCATTATGGCCTCGAGAAGATCAAGAAGCGTCTTATCGAGTATCTTGCTGTCGTACGTCTCAAGCAGCTTCAGGCGGAGCGCGAAGCACCGGCAGACACCGCTCTTGTGCCTTTCACGCCGCCAGCAAACGCTGAACCAGAGGGTGGCAACAAGTCTCACCGACGTGTAGAAGGTAATGCGACCTCGCGCGCACTGGCGCTCATAAAGAAGGCGCTAAACTATACGCCTGCTGTAGGAGCCGATGCCGAGGCAAAGGACGAGGTGAAAGACAGGCGGTTGGTGAAGGTACCACACCCTGCCAATCAGCCAACGCCGGCACCCAAGCAGAAGCGTGGATTTGCCGCAAAGGCCGTGAAGGGCCCGATCCTCCTGTAAGTCTACATCGTTCCGAAAGTTTCAGATCGGTGTTGAACCTCTCGCAGCTTCGTTGGTCCTCCGGGTACCGGCAAGACATCTCTTGGACAGTCAATTGCCCGCGCATTGGACCGGCCGTTCCAGCGTATATCACTTGGTGGCGTACGCGACGAGGCGGAGATCAGGGGCCATAGGCGGACGTATGTTGCCAGTGGACCTGGCTCCATTGTTCAGGCATTGCGCAAGGCTGGTCGGCCAGATCCTGTTATCTTGCTGTAAGTCGTTTCACGCTGAGCATCGATTGGGTCACTGAGGCATGAACAGGGACGAAGTCGACAAGATCGGTCAGAGTAACTTCCACGGTGATCCTGCAGCGGCTCTGCTAGAGGTCTTGGATCCAGAGCAGAACCACTCGTTCAACGTGAGTCACGGGCTGCGTTACCGTTCTTATCATTATTGACACCCACACCCAGGACCACTACATTAACGTACCGATTGACCTCAGTCAAGTCCTCTTCATCTGCACGTCTAACTCGCTCGAAACGATCTCTGCTCCTTTACTGGACCGTTGCGAAATTGTTCAGCTCTCCGGTTACACATACGACGAGAAGATGCACATTGCGAACAAGTTCCTTCTTCCTAAGCAGCTCAAGGCCAACGGTCTCACCCCTGACCATGTCACGCTCACGCAGCCCGCGCTAATGCATATCGCGACCCACTATACGCGCGAGGCAGGTGTTCGCTCCCTAGAGCGCGCGATTGGTGCGGTCGTCCGCTACAAGGCTGTCGAGTGGGCGGAGTACTCTGACGCCACGGGAATCACGGACGTCGCGTCCTTGCCTTCGCTCGAGGTCCAGGAGAAGAGCAAGGGGAAGACGTACAAGAAGCTTGTCGAGGAGCATGAGCTGGAGAAGATTCTGGGTATTGCGCGCTGGGACGAGGAGGAGCTGCACCGTGAGGAGCGCCGCGGGCTTGTGTACGGCCTTGTCGTCACCGGGATGGGCGAAGGTGGAATCTTGCCTATCGAGACGACGGCTGTGCCGGGAACTGGTCAGCTCAAGCTCACTGGCAGCCTTGGCGAGGTGCGTTCTAGTCCTCAGTGGATGCGCGAGTGCAGGTATTGACTTCGTCCTTTCAACAGGTCATCAAGGAGAGCGGCGAGCTCGCTCTGAGCTGGGTGAAGAGTCACGCGTACGACCTTTACATTACAAAGCTGCGCTCGCAGGATCCTCTGAAGTTCCCCGAGCCCATCGACATCCACCTTCATCTCCCTTCGGGTGCAGTCAAGAAGGACGGTCCGTCTGCTGGTATCGCGATGGTATGTTCTCATGACCTCCCCGCTTGACTTGCTCGCCTGACTTGGCTTCTTACAATGTAGACCTGCGCATTCGTCTCGCTCCTCACTGGCGCTTGCGTACCCGCCAACGTCGCGATGACGGGCGAGGTCACGCTCCGCGGGCGCGTCGGCCCTGTGGGCGGGATTAAGGAGAAGGTGCTCGGGGCGCATCGTGCGCAGGTGACAAAGGTCATCCTCCCGTGGGCGAACCGGAAGGACGTGGAGCACGATGTGCCGCTGGCGGTGCGCGCGGAGATGCAGTTCGTGTTTGTGCGGACGATGGAGGAGGTGTTGGAGGCTGCGTTTGGGAAGGGCGTGTTGAACTGGAGGGGTAATATGGTGGTTATGGAGAGCCGGTTGTGAGGAGCAGTTTCCGTGCGGGGGTGCGATAATCAAAGAGGACGTGGCGTGGGCATGAGTTGGACTATGTATCTTGGAGGATCTATCGGAATGCTTGTTGTACCACTACTCTCGTATGATAGTCATTGAATAATCAGAACTTTACTCCTTAGTGAGCATCAAGCGTCGCTGACGAACGCCACCTGCAGAAACGTGATGTGTGTATGCACGGGTCTAACACATCGTTTACTACTTCTACTCATGCCATCTAGTTCACCTTGGGTTGAAACAGTACCACCGCATACCTGCGTTGTGCGTCCATCTCGTGAGCGAAGATTCCCCTCATATGGGGAGAGGATGGACACGTACTTTCCGTTGTACCTCCACTTCTCGCCGCTCTCGTCCAGCTTCTTCGCAACGTCGTCGTCCACGGCGACTATGACGTCCGCCTTGTTGGTGCGGAGGCTGAGGATGGGGAACTTGCCCGCGATGGGACCTGGTGTTCTGGAGTCAGTGAGCGTAGAGAAGAAGTTCGGCCGATCGCTCGTACCGATGGCTGTCTCGAACGGCGTCGAGGGAGGCCATTGGACGTCCCCGGTAAGCCTGTCATAAGTTAGTAAATTGTGTTAGCGGTCCCGTGCATCCATCGCAATCGGACTCACTTTCGGAAGCTGACAGAGGGCGGATGAAAGTCATCAGCGTTAGAATCTGAACAAAGATGATATACACGTACTTCAGGTCACCCTACAGGTAAAATATGAGTGCCTGATGAATCATAAATACCACAGTGAATTGGCCCTCACCTTGAGAACCACCAAGCTGCTCTTACAGAGGTCTGCGAATAGCTCCGGAGCGAGTTCCTCCATGTTCCAGTACGGGTATGGTGATGTCCAGAAGTTTGCCTAATAGAGAGACGTCGGCATCAATGTTTCATCCTGCAGGCTGAATCGAACCAGTAGCAGTAAAACACACACCTTCACATCAGAGGCACCTAGTGGGTAATCGATAGGGACAGAGAGCGAAAAGACGCCTGACTGGATGTAAGACTCCCAGCGTTTCACCATGGTGTAGAGATGTTCGCGAGATTCCTTGGAGGCTGTAGCTGCTGGAGCGTCCGCCGGCGTGTTCTCCTCCGGGAAGAACGTGGGCGAGAGGAGCGAAGCGGTGGTGGACTTGAAGTCGGGTGGGGTGACGTCCGAGACGAACCATGGGATAAGCTTCGGACTGGTCGGCAACCCGTTCACTGTGAGCAGGATCTTCATGACACGTATGTACAAACAACGTACTGAAAGACGACCTTGGAGACGTAGGGCGTGTACGTGACGAGGAAGTCAGCAAATACGAAGTCGGTGAAGAGCTGTTTGCTCCGTCAGTTATCGGCATGATCGTTGTCTGCTTCAAAGACTCGCCTCAAATCCGGCTTCGGGTAGAGGTCAGCATATTGCGATGTATCATGGGTGTGCGCAGACGACGAACCATTATCTAGCACGAAGTCCACGCGACTGTCCTTCTTTCCGGCCAGACTGGTCAAGTGACTCCAGACCTTCTCTTGCTCGTCCCGCAAGATATACTGCGCTCTAGCTGCCTGTGCATCCTTGCCGACTGTCTGCAGGTGTTGGATATCTTCGTGAGACAGATGCGTCAGCATCGAAAGATCCTGGTATTCGCGTCATATATTGCATAGGGCAGAACCGTCAGCTGTAGGTCACATACTGTCGCGTTTCCCCTGGAACGTCCCGTTGAGCATGGAAAGGAGCATTGACAAGACGACACGCACATACCACAAGCACATCTGGATCATCTCCTTGAAGATGACCTTCAGATTATCAGGATCAGAGGCCAAGCTTTCCTTGTCCCCCTCCAACTCGTACATGGTCGTTGCCAACGCTGTACAAGGTCGTTGATTGATTTATATACTCGTGACCAGTGATGCATACCGAAGATAGCCTTGGAGCTCTTCTGGAACGTGGCCTCCTTCTGCTGGAGGAAGGGATCGTGGTCCTTCCAGTACTTCGTCTGCACGAAGAAGGAGCGAACAAGACGATAGCTGCGAAGGCAAGGATGTTAGCCGTGTCGACCTAGAAACGTATGAATGCTGCTCACAGATAGCATCTGAAGACCATCACCGAACGTTAAGCATCGGGATCGACAGTGACATATCCAGGAAAGCGGCCTTACTCCGAGTAGAGCCACGGCACCGTGAGCCAGGTGTTCTGCTTCTTCTCAGCAAGGCGGTCCAACTCAGCATTGTAGACGTCAACCAACGCCTCTCCATCCTCGGGAATCTGTCTGGAGGCGGGGAAGTAGATATGTCAGTACTGGACGGTCCACCAGATGGCTGAGAAAACAACATACGGTAGCGCGCGGTCGCGGGCCATGTCATACTTGATTTGCCCGACCTGATTGATAATCTTCTTACCCTCCGCGATTTTTTCCTCAATGACAGCCGCCTCTTCCGGGCTCTTCGACGGGAGCGAGACTCCAAAGTCATGATTCCGGCAGTAGATATTGTCGATGATTCCTGTGAGGATGATCGGCCACCGCTTGATCACGGTCTCGAAGCTGCGTCACGAAGACAAAGGGTGGTTATTTGACTGTCTAGGCTCCCATAGACGTCCGATCAGGCACTTACGCGAAGCTAGATCGCCGGAGGTTTCGGTCAATCTGAGACGGTTAGAATTCGCGAAGGCATTGTCTGCCTGCGCACCTGTTTCGCTCGGTGAAGTCCCATGGTGGGTATGGCGCCTGAAACATCTTGGTATAAGAGGTCTGCTATAGGGACGTGGTGGTTAGAAGACGAGAGGTACTCGCTATACCGATCGCATGCACCTGGCAGTACTTGGGAGACCAGCTGCACCATAACCCGGCCCGCGATCCCGAGAGCACATGAACTCAAAGATACCGCCCGCGCGGCGCGCCTACGAAGTGCAGTAAACCCTCGCACAAACAGTAAAGCAGTAAACACGACAAGATGCAATAATATTACTGATTGGTCCTCTAATTAATGGCCAGAGTCCGGAGATCGATAATTATAATGTACATCCACCTCCGGCCGCGACATGGACGCCGCGGCTTCCCAGCTCCTACCAACGAACGCCGCGATATGAACACGCATGACCCGTGTGCACGAGCGCCGCCGTAAGTACACTAAGTATATGTAACACAACATGACGGCGAAGACGAATAACCCCGGTATAGCATGACCCGAACATGTAATTACAGTCATTAGCATGAGCATCGAGACACCATGACGAACATCCCAACAGTGCGACTCAATGGACGCCGCCGACGAGTGCGGCAGCTGCGAGCCGGCCCTCCCGGATCCGCTGCTGCGTGCGCTCTGCGGCTGCATCGTAAACATAGTGCACTGGACGGTGCCAAGGATTCCGTGCGCGAGCATCGTCCGAGTCTGAGTCTTCTGAGTTCCGGATCGAGTCGTTGCTATGCTCATAGAACATATCGTCGGGGTCGAATGGACCTACACAATTCATGTCAACCATAGTCTCTGAAAGACAATTTATGACACTCACGATCGCCTTCAGATGGCTCGACAACCTTGCGCTTGCCTAGGGCTTTCGCGCTCGGTCGCACAGGCGTCTTGACGTCGTCGTCAGCATCAGCTACTGCATCTGTCCACTCTTCGCTGCTGTCTTGACGTAGCCTGCTCCCTGTGTGCATAGGAGCAACCTGTGTACTCTCCGTCGATGTTCGCGCGACCGAGTGCAAAGATCCGCGCTCGGGTGATGGTGTGTTTGACCGATGCACCGGCAGCCGCGGCCCGTGTGGTGCAGGAGGGGGAGGCGCGAGAGACTGGGCTGAACCGTGGTGCCCAGGCTGATGGTGGTTTCGGTCGACTTGGTTCACATGATTCGTCTGAGCCGGACGCGCAGGTACAGGTTGGGAAATGTTGCTGTGGGTCTGAGAAGGCGTGACGACGAGCGATGGCGCAAGTGAAGGAGAGCTCGATGGTGCAGGCGAAGGACTACGTGACGATGACGCCCCGCCATGTGTCGGCTGACCAGGATCGAGATACATCCCGCTCTCCTCGTCATAACGTAGTTTCTGTCGTAACATGAGATCAGCATTAGTACACGAAATAGCTGAAGTTGAGACTCACCGAACGATCCATCCGTATTTCGCGCTTACTGCGCTCCTCCGCATCTCGCTCGATCCCAACGCGTTCAAGGTCATCGTACAACCTGAGCGCCTCAAGGAGCTCTTCATTGGAAGCAAGGATTGCGGCAAGGAGCTTCTCCTCTGTCGTCAGGCGCTCAGAGTCCTTATCCTTCTTCGGGCTTGGAGGTAGCTGCTCGCGTTCGCGTTCGCGATCGACCGAGTGTCGGCCTTCTCTTTCCTTGTGCTTCTCCGTTGTCTTGCCGGCTGCCTCCCGTGAGCGCTCGGCTTGCGCGAACGCCCACGGGATTTGCGCGGAGATGAGCTCTTGAGACGCACGACAGCGGGCGTAGAACTCCTGCAATAGATATTAAAACAAGGACGGCCATAGCTAGGCCACGAAAGCAACGCACCTTGATGATGTCCTTGTTCTTGAGATCCTCCGGCTTGGCGTACGTGAGCGCTTCAGACAGAAGGCCCGCGTTGCCGCGTCCAACTTTGCATTCCTGGAACAAACGACGGATGTCTTCCTCTGGGGGAATAACGCGGTTACGTGATGATGACTTTGTTTTGCCCGAAGTGACCTGCAGACGAGTTTAGTACGGTCATGCTCGGCTCCGAATATTTGATAACCTACAGTGGGCGGCGGGCGCTGCGGCGTCCCTGTCCGTTCTGGTGGGTGATGTGAGTGATGTGTATGTCGGTGCTGAGGTTGTTGAGGCTCTGGCGTTGTCGATTGTGGGCGCAGTGTCTCGACGTGAGGTGGTTGAAACGCGTTCGGACCAACCGAGTGTCGGGGTGTTGCAGGATAGAACATGGCATCGTCGGTATCGAATGGTATGCCCTCATCGGGTTGGTCGTCCTTCTTCACCTTCCGCCACAAGTGTCTGAACCCAGAGTCTTCGGAAAGATGTTGGCTGGGGATTGTAGAGACGGGACACTGTCTTTACGCACCTGAATCGCTCGCGTAGGATGCAGCAGCCAAGACAGCAATGAGACGTTCGCGTACTACTGGAGGGGTGGTCTTTGCCTTGAGGACATCTTCTAGCGAGTCGAGGAACTTGCGCGAGGCACACTGCTTGACGAATGCAAGAGAGCAGTTACGGAGCATGATTGCCCACAGACGTGCCGCAGCTAGTTGTGTTGACGGCTCCCCTCCCCTGAGCAGGCATGAGGCTCCGAGGACAACCGTATGAAAGAACCTGGGACGCACTTGAACTCCTGTCGCAGGGCTTTTGCCGCTTCCTTCGCACTGGTTTCACTGGCGGAGACCCTATCGCAGACCTCCAATACCAGAGACCAGTCTTCCGACGCCGTTGCAAACAGATAACCTGCACGGGGTTGTATTAGCCTTATTGCCAACGGAGCGACCTGCTTTAAGTCAATCGCCGGCAAAGCCTAGACCTAAGATACTCCCAGATGATTTCCCGGAGGGCCCCGCACGCAGACCCCTCAGACGCGAACAGGGTGGAGAAGACGAACGAGGGAAGGGGATTCAGAACGACGTACCAAGTAGTCTCGTGAGTTCCGCCGGTGGCCCCTCATCTTTCCTGTCGTGTTCCCGCTCCCTGTCCCTCTCTCTGTCCCTGTCCCGATCTCGTTCCCTGTCTCGCTCCTTTGTCCGCTCCTTCTCTCTCTCCTTCTCCTTGTCTTTGTGGTTGTGCACTGCTCGATCCCAAAACGGCCGCTTCTCTTTCTTCTCCTTCTCTTCGCGATGCGACAGCTCCGTGAAGCCGTCGTCTGACTGTTCGTGCGAGCTGACAGGTTCAAGGTGTGCAGGATTAAGAGAATTAAGGATGCCCACGGCTGCGAAGCCATTTGGAGTCGCTGGCGGCTTCTTGCGCAAGACCTGCTGATCGCGCTCCTTGGCGGACTTCTGGTTAGGGGCCGGAGAGTTCGAGTTCGTACTGAAGGGAGACGTAGAGCGTGGCAAGGGACTAGGTACAGGCGAGCCGGTCTGATTTATAGAAGCAAGGGAGGATGTCTGAGAAGCGGGTAGGTTAGGTGGTCGGAGAGGTTGGAGGGGCGGCTCGGTCTCCTGTATGAGATCCCACTGGTCGTCGGAGCCTGTCTGCAGCCTGTCGTGTCTGTGGGACGAGTACGCGTGGTTCTGAGGGGAAATGACAGGTCAGCGCGGGGTGCGTACGGGCAGGAAAGGATAGGGTGATCGTACTTCGCCGAGCCCGGAGACGTCGTCGCGGCCGCCTGGTGTGACCTTAACGGGCTTGGGCTTGTCTCTCCCAAATAGTTTCTTCATCGGGGCCGACGGCGAGGAGGTTGTGGTGGACGATGAACAGATGTATGCAAGGCTGTGTGCCTAATGCGCCCCCACGTGGCCGGCGTCGGCTGCAGCGCCCAACATATGAAACGCATTCGCGCTCGGATTTTGATCGTTGTCTGCACAATCTACTCAACAAATCCTTCCCAACCAGCCCGCTCGCAATAGGAATGAATCTAATTCCTTACGCTGGCAAGAAAGAACCATCGGACGACGGGGGTGAGGTTTGCCGCTCATTGCGCCGACCACACATTGATACTACTGATACAGTGATAGGTACCGTGTTCTCCATTATAAGGCCGGCCGTGCCTTCCTTGACAGTGTGAGCATCGTCGCACGAGTGCTCGTTCTCTGAGCTGTCAAGACCTTGCCATCGTACCCCATCATGAGTTCACTGACGGAGGCGGAGAGACGCGAGGTTGGCCAGGTATGATTCGACGCAACGATCCAGACCTGCAACCTTGCAACTACTGAGACGCTCACTCTATCTCCAATGTACAGCACTTCGTCTTCGGATTTCATGGACATCAAGTCAGTGACGAGATTAAAACGCTCATCAGAGACTACTATCTCGGGTATGTTTCCATCGCATAAGCCGCAATAGCAGAGTTGCTTCATTGCATGGGTGCGGTCTTCCGTTAGGAACATCATTCTCTTCAAGCGGAATGTTGAGAGTGAGTGCAGCAAATGGATCATTGGCTACAGTATGACATCAACAATCAGCAACTCACGAATTGATGCAGGCATAGCCGATGTACATCGTCTCACCTCCGAGTTGCAAGCCCTTGCGAAGGAGGCTGGACACACTCGTCCGCTACTAATTGGCATCGATCAGGAAAATGGTTCGTTCTCTCACTCTTCTTGGACTACACACTACAGTCATGCGAATGTTTCTGATCATGACCCTCAACAGGCTTGGTATCGGCCTTCAGCATACCGGGTGCCGGAACTCAATTGTCAGTGGCACTCATACTCACTCGACTGTGATGCTCACGTTAACCAGCCCAGGTGCAATGGCTCTAGCGGCATCGGGATCTCCAGAACTTGCAACAGAAGTGACCACAGCTACTGGTAAAGAACTGAAAGCCGCCGGAATAAACTGGGTGTAAGTCGATTGCTATGCAAGTCTCCTGCAGACTTTGATGCCGTTCTCAGTTATAGTCCTGTCGCGGATGTGAATTCCGACCCCAGAAACCCCGTCATCGGTAAATTGCTTGCATACGCTGTGATGAGGGACGTCTAACTGACTACGCCAATGTGACAGGAGTCCGTTCGTACAGCGACGGTAAGTAAACTTCAAATGGTGCGTAGAGTGGCAGACGCCTGACGAGCATCTGTAGATCCTACCACGGCATCTCGCTTTGTGAAAGCTGTCAGCGCTGCATTCACTGCGCAGAACGTCGCCCCGTCCGCGAAGCACTTCCCTGGGCATGGAAACACCCACGTCGACTCGCACCTCAGTCTACCCCGCATCCTGGTTGACAAAGCTTCTCTGAAGACAACGGAGCTTGTGCCATTTGAGGCTCTCGTCCGGGACGACGTCGCTAGTATCATGACGGGTCATATGGCACTTCCACTCGTTACCGGAGACGACACCCCATGCTCGCTTTCTCGCGCAATTACCACGGACCTCCTGAAAGGCGAGATGGGCTACGAGGGAGTTGTGGTCACCGACTGTCTCGAGATGGAGGCAGTCGCTGAGACGTATGGATCCGAAGGCGGTGCTGTACGTGCCCTCCAGGCTGGCGCGGACATTGTCATGATATGCCATCGGTATGAGCGCCATGTAGGCGCCTTAGAGGCGACATACGCTGCGGTCAAAGAGGGTACAATCTCGATGGACGCACTTAAGGCCAGCGGCGTACGTATCGCAACTCTGAAGGACAAATTTGCAGGGTCATGGGATGATGTCTTCACTTCCTTCCCAGCCTCCGTCGTCGCGCTGCAGCAAAAGCACCAGTTGCTCAGCCGGCGCGCATATGCCGTGTCCATTTCCCATCTTCCCAACTCGCAGGTCTTCGCTCCACTCTCGAACGTCGGGCTGGCTGTCCTCTTCACTCCCCGCATGGAGTCGCTCAACCGCGCGGTGGACGATGCGGAGGACCAACTGCGCGACGCTGCCGGTAATCTCAGGAACACCGTTGGACCGTCCTACTCCGCGTTTGCCAAGTCGATCGCCCAGCGCGTCCCCGCTGTCGAGCACGTTGTGTACGCCCCCAATGAGGAGATCAGCGGTGCTCTCTCGGAGAACCTCCGCGCAGCAGGTTCCGTCATCTTCGTTACTCGGAATGGCTACGAGAAAGGTGCATGGCAGGTTGATCTCTTCAAAAAGGTCGTTGCCGCGATGGGTGACCGCTCGTCCAAGCTGATTGCTGTATCATCTTGCGCCCCTTACGACCTCCTCACGTTGGGAGCACTTCCGATCCCCGCGATCGCGACGTTCGAGTTCACCGTCCCCGCGTTGGAGGCGGCCGCTGCCGCTATCTATGGTGAAGCTCCCGTCTCGGGCACGATGCCGGTGAAGATGACAGCAGTGTGAATCATCTGATCAGAGTGAACTGCTGGAATATCTATGGGAACCGAGGTACGAGCTTCCGCATACCAATCTATGTCACTGTGGTCCTCTCTGATAAGGTTATTTCTTCTTCCCGTCATTCACTGATACAACTACCTTTCACCTAGTGCAGTATTTGGTTATATGCATCTGTACGAATACGTCGATTGTATCAAGGAAACTTGAATGAAAGCGCGCAGAACCGTCGATATACTTCGGCTAGCCTGCGCCGCTGGAAGTCCAACGTAAGGTGCGTACTATACTGTACAGAACACCTCACATTCCTTGACATTTGCGGGCACGAGATCTTATGTTTCGACTGATGTGACCTCTACGGTGCCGACTGCAGCCGCCGCCTCTGCAGTTTGCACCCGCTGAACACTCGGAGGTTAAATGATCGGGTGTACGACGTGCCAGCGCGAGACATGCTGACAGGCCTGCGAAATCACCCATCGTGCGCTTCTCTGGTGTGAGCACCAGAGTTTTGCCGACAGGCATGAGTTAATCAGGCTCTAATGCAAGGCACTGAGGCATCTCGGGAGTGTGCAGAATTTTACTTTCGGGTCTTACGAGTGCTACGCGGCACTATTTGGACCGGAGGTGCTCAGATCATTGCATCGTCTCCGCGGAATACCAACGCACCCACTCGTGTTGGTCCCCACCCCTTCACGTACTGGGGCACAATGGCTTCTATCCTCAGTGGTCAGCTCGATCAGCTCTCTCAACTTCGGATCGCCGTGTACACAGATGGTATGCGTCAGGCTCGCCTTGCTCCGTTGCATAACACAGCTCACTAGAAAGCCTCCAGTCGCATCTTTGGCTTTACTCACGTAGGTGTTCTATTCACTATTCCAATTTTAATAATGTGCTCACTGACCTACAGGTACAACTGGTTATTGACGTTCAGCGATGAGGTTCATGATATCCGCACGACTGCGTGTACACTCGTTTAACCAAGCACTCCTAGGTGAACATGATCTGGATGTCCCAAGCGAAACTCAGCAAGCTATTATATGTGAGTATATCCCCCGTATTATCCATCCCACTAGCTGACGAACATCACATTTCAAAGTTCTGGGTAGGGACTTTATGTCTGTCTCCGGTTTGCACGCTGCTAATGTATGCATGGGACAGATACGCTACGTCGGCATCGTCTCGCAAACATTATTTGCTACTTGTGAGTCGACGTCGTTGGCGGTCGTTTCTGTCTACATCTCACAAAATCCCCAGTCTTCCTTGTCGATGGCTTGCCTCCTGTGGTAAGTCTCTCGATCAGGCATCCGGATCCACCTTCACTGGGATAATATGGTCTGCCGTAGGTGTGAGTACTTAGCATTGGTCACGTGAAGTAGGGTTGCCCTAATACCTTCACATCTAGGTGCAAGACAGCCACGAATATTACAATCGCTCTGCCAACCATCATGTGGTGGTCAGTGGAGTTTGTATTTGCTCTACGGTATGCCTCCGTGTTCTGGACGAGCTACTGCAAAGGTCGTGATTACTAACGCTACTGCACGCCAGAGTCTGGATCCTCTACCGAAGGTCCCGCAAGTTGTTGATGTTTCTGACGGTCATGTACACAAGTGAGAAGTTTCGCAACATCGCTTCTTGATCAACATTGACCATATCGGCGGCCCAGTTTCTATCACCATTAGGTACGTGGGGACCAGGTTTTAACGACGCCGGAATCTCACGTTACACCTCCATTGGCAGCATCGTGGTTCTCGTGAAAGCATTGTCGCATACTCAGCGTGAGCTAGGTCACATCCAGCTCTTGCATTGCCTCGTACTGATGCAGCTTCACGGGTAGCCGTCTCTCTACCACAGTGAGTGTTCTTCAAGCCGATATCGTGCCGCAAGCTAAGCGAACCTGCAGCGGGCTCCCTGTAACAGGATGTTTTTCCACAGGTGCGTTCTGTGTCTCCGGTTGTTATTCTAGTCTATTCATGAAACGAGGAAGTTCCGGATACTATCTTCGAAGCCATTGTTACAGGAATCGTCACGGTGAATAACCACCTACCCCATTGAACGGGTCGTTACTCACAAGCATTCATGTCTGTCGTAAGACCTCTGTGCTCTGTATCCTCACGATCTACCGCATCCTCCGGGAGAGGAACGAGATGACCGCGTCACCGCTGCTTTCTCTGTTTTGTGAGTGACCCTCTGATGTCATCCTGGGTTCCTACACTCGGGTGTCACTAATTTCTTCGTCCATGTAGTCCGCGATGGCCTCATGTATTATTGCTGGTGAGTGGACGACCTCAACTCTTTGTCGAGTCCAGCATATTGACACGGGTACTGCCCATACGAAACCAAGTGTGAACGGTCGGTGCATCTTTATGATAATCATTATCAACACTGACAACATCACCACTCCGCCTCTAGTGGTGTTCATGTGCAACCTCTTCATGCTCCGATTTGAGAACGCTGCGTTCAAGATACTATTCAATGGACTGCTGAACGCGTACGCAACGATGCTTGACGAAGATAACCACAGCGCTGACTTCCATCCTACGCAGTGTTCCATGCATGCTGGGTGCTCGCGTCCTCATCAACATCCTGTCGCTTGTCAGAACGAACTTTGGCACGGATGCAACTACAGGGCCGCCTTTGTCCGAGCCCAAATTCGCGCGCAACGGACCTCGCACGTTCGACTCAGACGAATATACGTTTGACGATGGTGCCGCAAAGGCCACTGTCAGCACTCTCTCGACCGATGGAACACTCCCTGATGTGGCAGGTATAGAGCATAACTTGCGGTCTCCGGGTGATGTAGAGAGAGGACCATAGTCGTAATCTGGGGAATTGATGGGCCCGTTGACCCTATGTAGCTCGGAAATCATGCCGCTCACGTGTATCATTATGGAGAGAACGCTCTCCAAACCATGACTATGACCGCTGGATCGATGCTAGGCGTATCTCATTATGAGGACGGCATTGAGCGGAGCCGAACGGTAACTTGCGAGCACGAAATGCAAGGGAAAAAAGACTGTCATTGTTGTGCGATCGATCCAAACATACAGATACAACCGTATACGACCAAGAATAAGAATTTCACTCAAATTTCGGCGCACGTTAGCTTCCCTGCCGAAGCAGGTACTAGTCCCGAGGGCCACGAAGAGGCCTGCGCCAGGAGCAACCTCGCCACAAGAGTAGCG